>NC_089580.1:24659452-24685239 GCF_019320115.1 Miscanthus floridulus
ATGGGCTCGCGCCATCCGAACGTCGCTCGCCCGCGCCTGTGTCGCGGTCACGCAGGGGTCCACGCCACGCGTCTGCCGGAACCGCTCGTGATCCCACGCGTATCTCAGGTGAGACACTTATCTACTTTTTAAAAATTCGGATGTAATATTTACAACATAAAAAAATAAATAAAACACTTAAAATATGCTTCTAAAACAATAGAAAAAAAATACTTGACAACAATTGCAAACATACCCGACATCCAGATAAAACACTTGCAACGTATGTATGAAAACATATGCAATATCCAAATAAACACGCTTGCAACATAGGTGTGGAAAACAGATGAAACATTGGAGACAGACTCTTGCAACATATGTGTACAACCATTGCAACATATGCAACATCCCGATCTATTTTTGCAACATCCATATGAAACGTTTGCAACATACCTCTAAAATATCTGAAACATTTAAAATATGAGCTTGCAACATGCATCATATCCTGGTGCGGCCTCCTTCACCGTCTCGGCGCCGCAGTCGTAGCAGCAGGCGAGGGCGGAGGGCTCCTACACTAGGGTCTGACGCCTCTCATGATGGCGGTGCCTGACGACGCTGTTGGGCCGGGCAGGTGACGGAGCAGGAGCAGAAGGCGTGGACGACGGAGCAGCGAGACAGGAGCGTGGAGTAAGAGCAGCGGGGCGAGTGTGCGGAGCAGCGGTAGGAGCAACGGGGCAAGGAGGAGATGAGGAGACACGAGCAGCAGGAGGAACGGAAAGGGGGGCGACGGAGGAGAAGAAGAATAAGCACGAGGCAGGCGGCAAGAGCAACAGAAGGAAACGTACGGAAGATTTAGGGCTCGTTCGGTTAGCAGTAAATCCTACCCTAGATTCGTTCCTGTCTGGATTGGTTGTCAAATTTATATAAGTTTTGAGCAGTTGGAATTAATGGTGCATTCCTGATCAACCAAACGAGCCCTTATTGGGCCAGCTAGTCCGCAGGCCCGCGCGCGGCATCCGGACGGAATCCGGCCCACGTCCTATCATTTCTGTTAGCTCATTGCTGGTTTCCTCTGCTTTCTTACATGAGTGGAAGTAGAAAACTATTCTCTCTGAAGCCTAGAATTTGAGGGAAAGTGCATAGAAGCAAAAAGTGTTTTCTATACCTTTCCTACACTATCGCAGACCCTTCAAATTACCTTCCTTGGCTGGCTTAAAGTGATGATTTTCAAAACGTTTTAGTAAAAAAAAAGTTAAGTAAACATTTGATAACATTTTTAAATCGCAAAAAATGTTTCTACAATTCGAAAGTTTCAAGAAAAATGCTAGATATAGATTAGAACATGGAAAATCCAAATAAAATATATAGAGCTCATAAAAGCATCTTTAGAAGCTTCCAAAAAATAGATTTAGCTATAAAAAAGGAAAAGTATCTAGAAAAAACTGAAAAGCAACCACATGTTTTTGTTACGAAATGTTTTCAAACTATATTTAGACATTAATTAGAATGTTTGGGAAATTTTCAAATATTTTTATTTTCTACAATTAAATGAAAATTTTAAAACCTTTTAGAGATATTTGCACTAGCTCTAAATTTTTAATTGGGTTTGTTGTGTCCTAGTCTATCTCTAGCATTTTTTGGAAATTTTAAGAAGTTAGAGACAATTTTCATGGTTTAAGTCTTATCAAATATTTAAACTAAAAAAAGATGAAACTGTCTTGAAAGCTACTTCAAACCAGGGCTGAAAGTTAATTTGAACTTTTTTAAGAGTTGAGAAGATAAGATATCTGATTTTAAAGTTCAAGAGGTAAAATCAAATCATTTTTTAATATACTTAAAATTTTGTTAATATGAAAGCATAGTATAAGTCATGTACTTCGTGGTAGGGTGCTTGTTTGTGCCTAGTTTGAACGTTTGATAGTTTAGTTAGTGGTCCAAAGCTTGAATAAAATGTTATTTCCTGGGTGACTTGGGAAGTTTCTAAGTGCTCAGTGTTTTCTCTAACACTGCAATGTTTAGCGTTGTTTATCTCCTAATCTGTGATTCTAATGGTCATGGTCCCTTAATATGAGTCGGAGATTGAGATGTTGGGAAAATATCTTGTACAGGACATGGGGCTAAAATCTTGGCCAAACCCTCTCTGTGACGCATCAAAGAGGGGCACTTGGCCCCTGCCGTCGCCCATGCCCTGCTCTGGCCATGTGCATGCACAGCGGCGTCGTCCTCGTCGTGTTGTGCCTCTGCGCCCACCCATGTCCCGCTGCTCCCAGCCCTGCCTTCTTCTACGCGTCCCCGATTGTGGGGTGTACGACCCCGGATACCAACCGACAGACACACATGGGCTGCGCCCCTAGGGGTGGCCTAGCCCACAAGAAGAAGCCTTGCGGGGCACGACTGCTGCTCGGCGCCTCCCGCAAGATATCGGGAAGATATGCTGAAGATACTACGAGATCTATTAGGATACGTATGATCCCAAGATTTCTGTAATCAGTTATTACATTCCGGTTATCTCTCAGATCTAACCGACTTGTAAACCCTGCCTCCCTGGACTATATAAGGTGGGCAGGGACCCCCTCTAAAATCACGGCATATCATACGATAGCTAATACAAACCAACAGACCACAGGAGTAGGGTATTATGTCATACTGACGGCCTGAACCTGTCTAACTCGTATGTCTCTGTTGCCTTCTTGTCTTGATCTCACGCTCCTCTATCGATCAATCTACCTTCGTGGGATACCCCTCGGAGGACTGCTGATGATATTCTGTCGACAGTTGGTGCGCCAGGTAGGGGTGTGCGTGCTGTTTCCCTTGTCGAACAAGATGGCTTTTTCTGTAGGCTCTTCATCCCTTCCGCAGCTCGACCAGATCTTCACAGTCGGATCCATCTCATGGGTCATCAACGCTGACGGAGTCGGAGAGCTCCTCGAGCCGGGGCAGATCAGTTCTGCGCTGACCACCCCCCGCACCTGCATCTATAGATCCGACCTCAGAGCCAATTCCGAGGTCTCTTTCAGCAATGACTCGTCGCCCGCTTCTCCTCGCTACCCAAAGGAGGCAGATCAACAATGGCGATCTGATAGAATCCATCGATTGGGTCGGACTGAAGCTCGCCGATTGTCTCTTCGTCACCGAATCAGCACTGGACACTCTGGTTTAGCGCCGACCACCCTCCGATCTAGATCTATCGGAGGCTGCTCGGGAAATTGTAGGGGTTACGGCCCTACCCTTTGGATTCACCAACGCCACCACCGCTTATCAACACGCCCTAAGGGGCAAACTCGTCGACCAGGTGGACTGCGCCCATCTACTTGCCGACCAGGTCCTCCATCTAGTTTCCGCCAGCCATCAACACGCTACACTTAGGCCAAAGCCCCGGGTGCCCCTCTAGACCATCCTAGAAGAAACTCTCCGGGCTCCGAGTCTCAGGGCTCTACGGAGACCCTCGCCGAAACCTTCTCCGATCAATTTCTCCTCCACCCTTCTGGGGTGGTGCGATCTTCAACGTCAGCATCGACAGCCCTCCTCGGAACGATGAAACCGAGGAGGAGCATGTTGCTCGGGAGAACCAGAACGTCAACCGTGTGCAGCGACGAGAAAACAAGGCAGCCATCACGAGGGTCGAGGTTGCTCGGAATAATCAGCTCGATTCTCAAGGAAGACTGCTCTCGCTCCACCGTGACCTTGACAAAGATTTTCTCCACGTCGACGACCACGACGTCTTCAAGACTCCAAGCGCCAATTTGACAGTAGCCGCCAACGAGCTCGCTCGTTTCCCTCAAACGCCCGAGCTCGCCAACATTGCCGCCATGCTTAAAGCGGCTCACTGTCAGGTTAATGAGATTCGCGAGGATCAGAGACCTTCGTGCTCTACGAGCATGATTCACCGAATCAGCTGCGCCGAGATCCAATCGCCGCCCTAGTCAAAGTCGTTTCGCCGACCAATCGCTACCTCTCCAGGGGGAACCCGGGGCATCGCGCCGAACACCATCGCCAGCATGACCAGGAGGTCAAACAGGATGCTAGAGTACCATCTCAGCAACCTCCGGGATGCGTGACGGCATATCAAGCAACGTCGCTTTGGTCGCCATGAAGACGAAGTGCGTCACCCGCCAAGGTTACGAAAAGGAGTACGGCAACCTGGACTCAGCCCTCGAGCCTATCCCCGACTGCAACGCCACAGATGACGGTGTCGATAACCCTGAGGGGCCTCCAGCTTTCACAAGGGCACTCGAACGCTTCGGTGGCCCTGTGGTTTTAAGATCACCGGGGTCGAGCCCTATGAAGGAAGAATGAACCGACTCAGTGGCTGCAGGCTTACGCCACTACTGTCCGTGCCGCCGGAGGAGACACCAGCGTCATGGCCAAATTATCTCCCCGTCATGCCCACGCCACCCCGCCATGAGCTAGTTTACCAGCCTTGGGCCGGACTCCATCGGGTCATGGGAAGAGCTGAAGAAAGTCTTCATCAACAACTATATGGCCACGTGTACTCGACCTGGCACGAAGCATGATCTTAGCCGCATCAACCAGAAGCCATCCGAGCTCCTCCGCAGCTACATCCAGCGTTTCTCCGAGATGAGGAACTCTATTCCCAACATCACAGAAAGCTAAAGTCATCACCACCGTTATCTGAGGACTCCACCATCGTGAGCTTCGCTCCAAATTCAACCGCAAGCCGCCCACCGGTATCAGCGAAATGATAACTACCGCCAACCAGTATGCCGATGCATGAGGAAGCCAAGGTGCGCTTCAACGAGGATGCAGGCACTTAGCGCCCGCCCTCACCGTTACAATGATCACCCCGACGACCGACGTCAACAGCGACCGCTGCCCCGATGACCGTAGCTACCATCGTGATAGCGGCCGTGATCAGATAGGAGGACACAGGCCTAGCCAAAATCACCATCGCCGGCCAGAACACATCATCATCGCTGTCAGTCAACCTCGCATCAAGCGTAACTATGACGAACAGTACCAAAAGATCCTCGATGGCCCATGCCCTCTTCACAAGAACACCAAACACAAGATGAAGGACTGCATTGGTCTAGCTAGGGAGTTCCAGGACAAGAGGCTCGATGACGATGCCAACGGTGGAGTCGGAGGTCGCCGACCACCTGGGGGCAACAACAATGCTTTTTAGGACCACGATAAGGTGGTTGCCACTATCATCGGGGGCCTCGCCTCCACTGAGAGTAGAAGGGAACGGAAAGCTCATCACCCGACAAGTGCTCGCCGTCACTTCAGAGGAAACCACCGCCGACCCTAGCTATTGCCCATGGTCCAAGGTCCCCATCACCTTCAGTAGGGTTGACCAGTGGACAGACATACCCTACATAGGGCATTCCCCCTCATCCTCGACGCAACCGTCCAGAAGGTGCTCTTCAGAAAAGTCCTTGTTGACGGTGGCAGTGCTTTGAACCTACTCTTCGCCGGGGGCCCTAAGGGAGTTGGGACTCACGATATCAGATCTCACACCCTCGGACTCCTCCTTCTAGGGTTGTGGTACCTGGAAGGGCATCCAGACCACTTGGAGAGATCACCCTACCAGTACAGTTCAGCACGGCAAGCAACTACCGCGTCGAGCATATCAACTTTTACGTCGCCGACTTTGACACCGCCTACCACGCCATACTTGGCCGGCCAGCTCTGGCCAAGTTCATGGTCGTACCGCACTACACGTATCTGGTGTTGAAGATGCCTTTGCCTGCAGGAGTCCTGGCTCTGTGGGCCAACCTCTCCGTTGCCTACACCTGCGAGACAGAGAGTCTCACTCTCGCCGAAGCCACCGACCTCTCCATCTAGATGGCTAGCGTGGTCGCTGAAACAAAGACAGCACCCACCGATGACATGGAGATTCTAGAGCTAGAGCTTCCTCGTGCCTCTGCCAAGTCCAAGGAAATCAAGGAGGTCGGCCTCAGCCTCGATGACGTCTCCAAGACCGTGAAGATTAGGGCTCACCTTGACCCCAAATAGGAAAGCGCGCTCGTCTCCTTCCTACGTGCCAACACCGATGTGTTTGCTTGGAAACCTGTAGACATGCCGGGGGTACCACGGGAGAAGATCGAGCACTCCTTGAATGTCTCACCGACCGCCAAACCGATCAAGCAGAAACTTCGCCGATTCACGCTAGACAAGAAGGAGGCTATTAGGGTAGAAATAAAATGGCTCTTAGCTGCCGGGTTTATAAAAGAAGTGTATCATCTAGATTGGTTAGCAAACCCAGTTCTCGTTCGAAAAAAGAATAAAGAATGGAGAATGTGCGTTGATTATACTGATCTTAACAAACACTACCCTAAAGATCCCTTCGGCTTGCCTCAGATTGACGAGGTTTGTAGACTCTAACGCCGGCTATGAACTACTCTCCTTCCTTGACTGTTACTCCCGCTATCATCAGATCTCCCTCAAGGAAGAAGACCAGATCAAGATGTTGTTCATTACGCCTTTCGGTGCATACTGCTATAAAACTATGTCCTTCGGACTCAAGAACGTTGGGGCTACCTATCAAAGGGCCATCCAGATGTGCCTCGACCAATAGATCGGCCGCAACATCAAAGCCTACATCGATGACGTGGTCGTCAAGACCAAGACAGCTGACAACCTTATCACCGACCTTGAAGAAACCTTCGCCAACCTGAACAAGTACCGATGGAAGCTGAACCCTTCAAAGTGCGTCTTTGGAGTTCCATCCGGTATATTGCTGGGCTACATCATCAGTGCTCGAGGCATCGAGCCTAATCCTAACAAGGTCTCCACCATCACCAATATGAAATGGCCAACATGCGTCAAGGATATACAGAAGCTCATAGGTTGCATGGCTGCTTTAAGCCGCTTCATATCATGCCTCGGTGAAAAAGGGCTACCTTTCTTCAAGCTCCTCAAGGCCTCCAAGCGCTTTTCCTGGTCGAAAGAGGCAGACTCAGCTTTCGAGCAGCTCAAGGTGTTCTTAACAAACCCACCGATCATGACAGCGCCAAGACTAGATGAGACTCTGCTAATATACATCGCCGCCACTTCTCGTGTCGTGAGCACAGCTATTGTCGTCAAACACGAAGAGGCCGGGCATGCTTATAAAGTACAATGTCTGGTTTACTTCATCAGCGAGGTACTTAATGAGCCCAAAACTCATTATCCTCAGGTACAAAAGCTATTATATGCCATTTTTATTACGTCGCACAAACTCTGACACTACTTCGAATACTACAAGATTGTCGTGGTCACTGAGTTCCCTCTGGGGGACATTCTCCGCAATAAAGAGGCCAATGGCCACATCATAAATGGGATGTTGAGCTCAGCACCTATTCCATCGAATTCAGAAGCAGACCTACCATTAAGTCACAAGCGCTTGCTGACTTCGTCGCTGAATGGACCGAGATCCAAGAGCCCATCGTCGCTGCTTGCCCCGAACACTGGGTGATGTACTTCGATGGCACCCTTAACATCAATGGTGCTGGTACGGGCATTCTGTTCATTACACCGACCAAGGATAAGCTACGTTATGTTCTCTGGATACACTTCCCGGCCTCCAACAACGCCGTAGAATACGAAGCGTGTCTTCATGGTCTTCGTATAGCCGTTGAGCTTGGCGTCAAATGCCTCATGGTTGTATGGGGACTCCGCGCTGGTTATCAACCAGCTCAACAAGGAATGGTCCTATTCCAGTGAGAAGATGGATGCTTACTGCGCTAAAATCAGAAAGCTTGAAGGAAAATTCTATGGCATCGAGTATCACCCATGTGGTACGTGACCAAAATCAACTCACCGACCACTTATCCAAGCTGGGTTCTTCTCGCGCCGCGATCCCACCGGGGGTCTTCGTTCAAGATCTCCCGACGCCATCCATCAAAGAAGATAAGGAAGTTGAAGAGGTTCCCCCTGCCGAGCAGTTGGTAGTTGCTGGTACCTTCGCCGGTCGCCGATTGGGAGGAGCAATTCCTCAAGTACCTCACCAGCACCGAGGTACCCACAGACAAGACTGAAACTAAATGCCTAGTTCATCGATGCAAGCTTTACATGCTGGTGGATGGCAGCTTGATGAGGATAAGTGCCAAGGAAGGGATACTGCAGAATGCATCACCCAAGAGGAGGGAGTAAAGCTACTTCTCGAAATTCACTCTGGTTCCTTGCAGCAACCACGCGGCCTCGAGAATACTGGTCGGCAAGGCTTTCCGAGCTGGTTTTTATTGGTCCACAGCCATCACCGATGCAGAAGACCTCATTCGATGTTGTGAAGGATGCCAATTCTTCGCTAAGCAAATACACGTGCCAGCGCAAGAACTACAAACCATCCCAGCTTCCTGGCCCGGGGACTGGACATGATCGGGCCTTTCAAGCCAATGCTAGGTGGTTTCAATACGTATATGTCGCCATTGATAAGTTCTCCAAGTGGATTGAATATAAACCGCTCGTCTCGGCTACTGCAAAGAAGGTAGTTGAGCTCTTCGAAGATATCATCCACAGATTGGTCTACCAAACAGCATCATCACCGATCTCGGAACTACGTTTACTGGACATCACTTCTAGGACTTCTACGAAGACTATTGCATCTCTATCAAATATGTCTCCGTTGCCCATCCAAGAGCCAACGGCCAGGTCCAACGGGCGAACGATATGATCCTTGATGCCCTCAAAAAGCGCCTGTATCAGAAAGAAGAAGAGCACCTGGGCAGATGGCTCAAGGAGCTTCCAGCTATAGTCTGGGGACTGCGTACTCAAGCTAGTCGCAACACCAGCGTGACTCCATACTTTTTGGTCTACAGCTCAGAAGCCATACTACCAGCGGACGTTACCTTCCGAGCATCTAGAGTGGAAAACTATAATGAAGAGCAGGCCAAGGCTGTTTCGGTCTGAGGACGTCGACAGGGCCGAGGAAGAACGCCTAATCACCTGCGTCCGTACAGCTAAATATCTGGAAGGCTTGCGGAGGTACTACAACCCAAACGTCAAAGGTCGTTCATTTGCTGTCGGTGATCTCGTTCTCCACATAAAACAAAAAACTGAAGGGTTGCACAAGCTCTCTTCCCCTTGGGAAGGGCCTTATGTCATCAAAGAGGTTACTCAACTAGGTTCTTATCGCCTAAGTGACTTAGGAGTCGATGTTCCCAACTCCTGGCACATCGAACACCTTATACATTTCTATCCTTGAAACACTCCAGATATGTACTCTACAATTTTATATTTAGTAAAGTTTTGGTCTCCATAACTTGTCTCTGTTTTGTCTCTATTGTGGTTTAACACCCACTTGTGGTCGCCGAGCTCTATGCTACTTCATGATGAACTCCAATACGTAATCGCCGAACACGAGTTCTCTAAATCGCCGAACACGAGTTCTCCAAATCGCTGAACACGATTTCTCCAAATCGCCGAACACGATTTCTCCAAATCGCCGAACATGTTTTCTCCACAATCGCCAAATAGGATTTCTCCAAATCACTAAGCATGTTTTCTTCAAATCGCCAAACATTTTTTTGATCGGAGAGCAACATCCTTTCTTTTCTGTTCTCTTCGGAGATGACCCAGTCTCCGTTCTCTCCCTACACGTGCTATGGGTCCGCGCTCTACGTTATGGGTGGTCGGCTGTGGTCCCTTTGGTCACACCTATTTGTCCTACATGTCTACGAGCTCTGTGCTCGACATTATGGACTATGGGTCAGCCAAGGCCGAGAGTTCAACATAGAATACATTGCTCGGACGCCGCTTATGCTGCCTTTATCTCCAAGTTCATATAACAACTGCCGAGCAGCACACGTACTGCGTTGTTTTTTATGGAAAAGACCCAGTCACCGATCTTTCCCTACACGTGCCACGGGCTCTGCACTCTGCATCATGGGTGGTCGGCTGTGGTTCCTGGGTCACGTCTGTTACTCCTACACGTGCATGGGCTCCGTGCTCGACGTTATGGATTATGGGCTGGCCAAGGCCATAGGGATCAGTAGCAGACCAACTGTTCGGATGTTATTTGAACTACACATAATTGCGTCAGGATTGAAACTATGAAGATTTTTTTCACCAAACTACAAGCAAACTGCATATATTGCATATACATGACCTTATAACATTTATTTGATGAATAATTGTTTCTTGCGCTTTCGCGCGTTCTAATTACACTGCCAAGCTTTCACAGATGATAATCTATGAGCAGATACTGAGCTTCGCCGTTACCATCGGTCTCGCCAAACAGGTCTATATCGTCGGCCAGCATCTTCGCTGTGTCCTCCACTTCATCCTCCAGCTGCTATGTCCCTGCGTCGTCTAATCCTTCGGCGAAACCACCCCCTATCGACTGAAGGTCGATGGTCGGGTTAATGGGACCGAACAACCACGAGGACATGGGTAGCGATTGGTCGTAATGGCGTCGCGGTTGAGGTCTTGAAGTTCTCCCATGCTGCCTTGCACCTCTGGATTTATGGTGTCGGGACGTTGCCGCCTGCCGTCGTGCTGAGCGGCCGGTTCTAGGTTGACACAGTCAAGCACCGGCTTAATTGCAGCGACTTACATCATCGAAGTTTCTCCTTTTGGACCTTGCCTCCTGCACCAGCACATCGAACTGTGCTTTGGCTTTATGACGATAGCCTATAAGCATTACAATGATCCATTATACAAGGAAGCTACTTCAATAGTAATTCCGACAAGGAGGAATTCACCTTTCACCTCCTCAGCCAGTTTGTTCACCCACTCTGCTTCGTTTGCCTTCTCCTGGCGAAGTTGATCGACGGCCTGGCGTATCTGGCCGAGCTTAGCGTATTGCTCTACAAACACAACAGTTGTCAATGAAACTGCGACTGTTTGGCAATACAAAAACTACATTCATCGATATACCGTACCTGCTTTTGTGTTTGGATACATTGTTGAGCTATCGGTTTCCTCTCCAGCTGCTCAGAAGCAACATCTTTTAGTTGGTCGGAGACAGCGGGCCAGCTGCTTGGACTGGCTCCGCATCTGCTTGGACACAGCCGCTAGCTTTTCGGTCAGGACCCCCTTGTGGTATTCTAGGTTCCCCCTCGTTCGACTCCACAAGGTCTCGTTCACGATGGGCCCTCTAGATATCCTTCTCCGAGAGGTTCCTAGCCTCTTTGAGTTTTTCATTCTCCTCGGCATGGGGCTCCATTCGCTTTATCAGCTGGCAGTGCTGCTCGGCAACACGAGATATCTCCTGCAAAATACATGATGACAGTATCGTTAACCAATTCCAATAAACAACCTGGACCTTTCTAGACAAAGTATTCACCTTGATCTATTTCATCAGACTGGTAAGGGCAGTCTCCAGTCTCTTGAACTCCTTGGTGGTGTCCTCCTCTTCGACAATCACTATTTCATCACCGCGCTTTTGGAGGATCTGGACTGCTTGGGGTCGAGGTTTATCACGCACGATCTCCTCCACCTCGTCCTCCTCCGTTGCAGCTGGGGACACCACCTAGGGGCTCGGTGGTCGGATTGTAGGTTCGACCATGCCCTCTGAAGCATCGGGGACGGTCGTCTGCTCCTTCGGCGCCAAAAGCTTTTCTGCTCCCGATTCCACACTTGCCGAAGGTGCTGTCGTCGACTCGTTCACCATTGTAGACCATCGCTCGCCGCCATCAAGCCCACCAGGGGCAGCAATTGGCTCTCCTGCATGCTCCTGAGCACTCGGGGACTCCAGGATGTGGTCTACTAGCATCTCCACCGCTCCAAGGCTAGTTTCTAGGTGCTGCTCAATCTGAGCGAGCGGGGCTGGATCTATTGTTCGCCTTGCACTATATCAAATCAGTTATTCAGTCACAATAGAAGTAAGGAAAAACAACAAATTAACTACGGCATAAGAACACTTACGGTTTGGTCTGATGGTTCGATTTCTCAAACCGACAGTGTCGGCCTAAGCCTTCGGGTGCAGCTGCGGGGTGAACTCCTGTGCTCGGGGGGGAATTCTTGGCTCTTCCTCGGTAGATCTTAGTCCCGCCTGCTTCTCTGGGTTTGCTTCCACTTGTTGCTCAGGGACTTCCGTTGCTCGCCCCGCGGGGACTTCCGTCGTTTGCTGCGTAGAAATCCCCTCTGCTCGCTGCTCGGGGACTATCCTTGTCAGCGCTTCATGGACTTCTTTGCCTACCCCGGTTTGTTCCTCCGCGCGTGGGCTGCGTGGAGGCCCTTTCGTGCTCGGGCGAGGGTTCGTGAGAATCTCGTCGTCGTCAGACCAATCGAACACTGCGGTTTTCGTGTTTGATTGGTCTGGTCATCATCAAGAGAGACACCGCCTGGTTTGTGGGGAGCAGTAGCTGCTGTTTTCTCTTCTTCTGGGCCAGCTCATCTGCCGTCGGCCTCTTCCCCTGAATTTTCGCTGACACCGGGGGAGGACTCTCTGTCCGACCAGTATCCATACCTCCGGATTCCAAAGAGACGCCGACGGAGCTTTCTTCAATTTGAACTGGTTGTCATGCATCCACTGACGACGGCCAATCATTTCTCAGCACACCCGAGAATACACCGCCATGTCCTGCGAATGGATCTTCACATGAGTAGGATCAGTTTATTGCTCAGTAGTATAAAGAAAACTTCTCGGAAAACATAGTCGGGATATTCACCTGAGGAGGTAGATTCTTGCAATTGAAGGGTTTTGTGTACCCTGACAACCTGAAGGAGGCTAGCGGAGCGAACAGCTCGGCAGTCCGCTCTTTGATGTCGTTCCTAGATAGTATTTCTGGCCTCTCTCGGGTACCGTCGGTCTCCCCTTTGAATTCAAAGCCTGGGTGCACCCTCTCTTTATAGGGCTATATGCGGCACACTATGAAACTTGCCGCCACCAATCCGCCATTGGTCTTCACGCCCTTTATCAAGCCGAGGAGTTCATTCACTTGATCCATGTCGTTGTTGCTCGGCAACTCCGACCAACTCCTCTGGCTTTCTAGGATGTGGTCGGCGTTACAACAAACCGCTGGGTGGCTTTGTTTCATGTAGAACCATCTGGTGTTCCACCCCTTCAGCGACGTGTTCAGTGGTATGGTAAGGTATTCACTCACCATTCCATCCCGAGCGGGAGATACACCCCGCCGACCACCTTAGAACCAGCATCATATAACACTCCTAGTGTTATGAGCTTAATTAGCACCACAATTTAGGCCTAAGAAAAATTTTTGAAGCGAGGTTTCTCAGATTTTGATTTAAAACGTACTTGATGCGATAAGCGAATCCCGTGTGACTTAGTTTTGTGGACTCAGATAAACACTGAAGTTAAACTACGCCATGCGTAGGAATATTTATGAATGTCCGACGATGATTCTAGCAAACAGTTTGTTATATTAGATTAAGCAAAAGAAGCAACTTTTATAAATAAAATAAAATCCATTAATAAATAAAAAGATATAATATACTCCCATGTTTATTTGGATAAGTACGCTTGGTTGAAAAGCTTTGGCCCAGTGACATATTTACGTTCATGTATAAACTTGTTTAATCCCTAGGATAAATTAGTAAAGTAACCGCGACAGCAGCCGTCCTGACCGCTTGACGCTTAAATACGGTGGTCCGTTTTCCCTGCTCTGAATCAATCCATCATCCGAATTATTAACGTCATGCCACATTGTCAGGCCATGTCACCGTGTGCGTGGGCTTGCTTGATATCGCCGATGGAGCAACACCTCGGTCTGCCTCCATTGTCCCGTCGTGGCTCTGTCGTGTCCTCGCGCGCTCTGCATCCGGCGTGGCCATTTGCCTGAGTCATCGTCCTTCTCTCTCGCTTGGGTCATGTCCGAGTTTTAATAGGAGTGACAGCTGTGCATGTGCTTTACTGCACCAGCAGCCAGCACCGGTACCATGCTCTTTACAGCACCATCTGTGCCTCTGTCTGCCTCTATGCCGAGCTGAGCACCCGTCGTGTCTGCGTCACCGTCGTCACGGGCGAAGCCATGTGGAGGTCAACTAGGCTCTGGCCCCCCTTTTTTGTGACAGTTTTGACTGAGTAAATCTTGTTTGCTTGTGCACTCTGCATGCCACCATGCATGAATGCAAGCACCAGATGCACCATCTCCCGCATTAGCCCCCTATTGATTACTCTTAAATTTAGTATGTTGCTGCTACACCCTCTGTGCTCCGACATTAATAGAATATGAGACAAAGTGTGGTAGTACCATTTGATAACTACATACTGATAATCATGTTTAGCTCATTTCAAACTCTACATGAGCGCAGCCTATACAATCATACTAGTAGTAGTATCATTTTTCCAAAGTACTCCCACTCTCACGCTCAGACATGAAAGTGTGCACCGGCACGGAGGCCTGCATCATACATGTCGCGCGTGTCCCTGCTCACTACTGCTGATGTGTACTTCTCTACCTCTATTGTCTCGTCGAGCTAATAATCTTACCGTGCTACCTTCGCTGCCTCTGCATGCCTTGCCTTGTCAGCCTCTACAGACCCACTGCTCGCCTTGTTCCTTTGCTCTTCTTTTTTTTACCATAGCACCCGTCAGGACGAGCACCCTCAGCAGTCGGCCACCATGCGCGCAAGCCTCAACGCTGCCTCAGTTGCTCCATGGCGCTCGCGTCATCTTGGCATTTCCCCATGCGCAAAGCTCCTCGGCCCGTTCACCGAAGCCGCTCGTAGCTCCGCCTGCCAAGCCCACACGCGACTTTCTTTCCCCGCTCTGGAGGCCACAATCACCGCTTCACCTCCCTTGCCCTTCCTTTGCTTATCCATGCGTGCCTCTGCTCGCTCCCAGTGTTGTTCCGTCTGAGTCCCCACCATGTACGTGCAGCGCACCCATCCTAGAGCCAGCCGCACCGGACCGAGCCCTGCTGCTAACCACGCATGCTACTGCCCTGCTGCTCCATGTCCGTCACCACCGTTGCCTAAGCCAGTGTCGCTGAGAAGCCATGCTCATCGCCATTGTTCGCCGCTGCGTCCTCCACCGCCCATAGCCACCCATACCCGGAGCTCACCAGTCGGGAACGTCGCTGCCGCCACCGCCATGGACACTGTGATTGCCGTGCACATGGACGGGAACCTCCCAAGCTTTCGCTGCACCACCCCAACCTTGTCAGCCATCTCATGGTGAGTTCCTACTGCTCTATCGTAGATGGATGGGTTAATTTGGCACTGAGCCGGAGCCGCGTCGCCATGCTCGCATAAGCAAGCAGAGCAAGCTATAGCCGGTTGTGCATGCCTTTGCTTTTGCTAGCTTGATAATGTCATCTCTGCATCACACCTATTATAGAGTCATTTTCTTGTAGAAAAATAAATCCTGAAATACATAAGAATACATGGAAGTTTGGGCCATGGGCACTGCGTTGGGTGGCAGTCCTCAAAGGCCACACTGGAGTGAGCCACGCTAACCTGTTGATGAGGCCCGTTAGGAAAGACGGGTGCTCTGTTGGGCCATGGCTCGCACCCCCACCGTGGGCTAGCCTGCTCGCGCCGGCTTCGGTTCGCTGCCGCCTGGGCTGATTTTTTATGGCTGCTGGCTCTTTAGTTCTAAAGCGATTGCTAATTTAGTCTCAGGAATAAAATTGTAAATCAATATAAAATAGTATAGGGATCCAAAAATAGTGAAACTAGTTTGGTTGAGCTCCTAAAATCATGATCTACCTATTAGTATATTTTGTTCACATAGTTCGATAATATTTTTTGGGAGCTATATAATTAATCCAAGATACTTAATATTGCAAAGTATAAAACTTGTAGGAACTCCCGTGAAATTGGTAATAGTTGGATCTGAAATCTTTACAGTAGATTCCTAGCAATATTAGCTACTCACCATAATTTTTGTAGATCTAGAATAATTAGTTGCTAAATAAATAATAATGCTCTATTTCGAATAAAGATTAAATTGACAAAATGAAATAAAGAAGCAACTTGGGTTATATAACTAAAATAATCGTTGGGAAATAACGCCTTATCCGACAACGTGCATATGTAGCCTAAGTACGGTCGTCGTTAGAACTAGCTATTAACTCGAGAGGGTACATCGTATTTTTACGAGCCACGATTACAGTTGATTAATTACATCTTTGCAATGCATCACATGCATATCATATAGGTACGATGGTGGATCAACGGATCGATCGAAGGATGTGAGGGAATCTGAAGATGGTATAATGGTATTCTCTCCAAGAGATGATGCAAGGGGCTTTCTGTTCAAATGATGTGGATGGTCTGAAGATGCTGATACTAACTTTTTAATATCTCTTACCTAGGCAAGCCCGGGTGCATAACCCTACTTTTTGCAGTTTAAATTTAATTGTGCATTAAGTTTTAAGGAGTTGAATGAAACCCACTTGCATATATATCTTTATCCTATGAGTCTTACTAGTATGACAGGATCGTGTAGAATGCTATGCTATAGGACTCTGGTAGAAGTCGAGTGATTGCTGTCACTCGAGATAGATATGAAATATATTACTGTAATATTATCACTTGGAAAATTTAAATGGTGGGAAAGGAAAAATAGTGACGGGCAGGGATATGGTTTGGTATGGTGAGTGTAAAAGGTTGTGTCGCCGTGGACACGGGGCATAGCTTGGTTACACTGCTTTCCCTGTTGGTCGGTTAAGGACCGATCGTTGCATAAGATTTTAGGCAAGTCAAAGACTTATTATCCCAGAGCACATACTTGTGTATGGGCGCTTGGAAGACTTGTTGCTCTCTTGTCGTGGATCCGGCTCTTTCCAGACCGACTGTCAGGTTTTATTTTGGTGGAGGAGGTCCTTGCACCGCACTGGGTCCGGGACTCAGGGGCGGGGGCTTGGAGTCCTAGTTTGCATGAGGACCTGGACACTCAGGACAGAAGAGTGATGGGTTGGTCCTGCTTGTACCTAGGGTACAAGCGTGGCATGTGTTTCAGGGTACCCAGCTAGGGGCATTGATTCACGAATCACCAGGCGATCTAGTACGGCTTGTCTATGGTTTAGCATCGTGTAAGAACTGAAAGATGAAAGATAGAAGATGGACAAAGGAAATCTGATTGGTTACCACCTGCTTGAAAGTAGCACATGTGCTTACATAGAATGGGTTAGTTAATGAACCCAATGCATTAATAAAAATCGAATATAAGGACGCACGCTTAGAATGCTTCCTGCAAATGCAATAAATCCACAAGCCTGATAGCCTTGCATATCCTTCCTTGGAGTCTTTTCTTCCTCCTGTTGGGTAAGTCTTGCTGAGTACAATTAAGTACTCAGGGTTTTTTCCCCCTGTTGTAGGTGACAGATGGATGCTAGTGCTGACTCTTGTGTGTGGATACCTCCTGGTGGGCTCAGCGAGGATTCCTTTACGCCGCGATCATAGTTGTTATTTATAACTCTCACCAAATATTTTTATAAATGAAAGTTCATAACCTTTGTAGTTTATTTATCAATACTTCATCATGTCATGATTAGATATTCATTTCCGCTGTAATTCTGATCATGTTTAGATTCCGCTGTTCAATTAAATTGTCATAACTCTGTATATGATTTCATTCCGCTATTATATTAATAATATTATACTCTGATGTTGTATTAAAAGTGATGTAAGAAATGGTTCTGAAAGATGTAAGCTTATTCTCTCATTGTGATCCTGATGACAAAAATGTGGATTTTCAGGTTCTTCCCTGGGGTGTGCCCGACGGAACCGACTAATTTAGTGTTCTCCCTTGAGTGCTTAGTGTCTAATGGAAGACAAGCACTCTTGTGAGGCATTAGATTAGGCGGTTCTGCCACACGCCGCCTCTCTTCTTCAGCCAGAATAGGTGACAGAAAAGATTGAAATGGGATAGGATTTCGAGGTATGCCTCACAAAAGTGGATGAAGATGGAGATGTGCAAAATGGTATTGGGGTGGAGATTGCACAGAGTAACCCCCTAGAGCTCCAACAGATCCCTTAGAAATGGGTGAATAGGAAACACTAACCCGCGCTAGAAATAGTCTTCGAATACCACTGCTTCGTTAGTATGAGACGTGGGAAGGGACTCACCGAGGGCTGGCCACCATCCGGTGGTAGCACGGTCGAGGAGAACACTGGCTTCCACCAATCAGTTCAGCTCAGCTTCTCCTATTCATGATGGCACCCACTCCTCGTCACGTCGAGCCACGGTGTCCGCCTTCTTGGGACTCGTCTTCTTCGATTTCGTAGCTCCTCTCTTTGGCGCCATCTCTCAGATCTGGTTAGGGTTTGGCGGCGGAGGCAAATGTGGTTGTGGATTCGGCAGAGCGAGAGATGTGGAGGAAGATGAAGTGGAAAAGGTGGGAATAGGGTCTGTGGCGGCACTATTATATAGGATTTTCCCCACCGTTCCGCATTCAAGGGGTTTTTGGAAACCGTTCCCATGATCTGCGCCGCTCCGATTTCTCCGATGCGGCATATGGGCCGTTATATGGGTTTCAGCGCAACCACAGCCCATGTCGCTCATTTATCGCTGCCATTAGTTGCTCCGAGCCAAAATATCGCTGACTTCTCCACCATTTATTGAGGCTCAGTAACTGACACTGTACAGCCGTAACTCCGGTTTTTTCTCCACAATTCGATTTCTCCAATAACTCCGCCTGCAGCTTGGGGACTGGCGGCCTGCTCCATTAGTCTTTGATTGTTTTTCTGTTTCTGACCCTGGCACCACATGACTGCGTCACCTACTGTCAGGCTCGGGGACTAAGTGGGCACACTTCACCTTGCGGTGAATGTGCTTTGTCTCTTTTTGGGCCACGCCCAGGGACTGGCTGCCTGCTCGGCTGGTTTTCTACTATTCTTCTAGTTTTTGACCCTGGCACCACATGACTACATCATCTGCTGTCAGGCTCAGGGACTAAGTGGGCACACTTCACCTCGCGGTGAGTGTGCGTGATTCTTTCTCGAAGACTACATACCTACAGAGGAAGATTGACTCCTACAACTTTGTTCGGACTCTAAGTGGACAAAATTTGTCCACTACGGAGAAATTTTCGATTCTAAACTTGAGCTCCTTACGCCCTTATGGCAAGCCGTACTTGGGTCACTCTGCTCGGGGATGGTTCACGCTGCTCGGTGATAGGTCATGCTGCTCAGCGACAGGTCACGCTGCTCGGCAACGGTTCACACTGCTTGGCCACGGTTCACGCTGCTCGGCAAGTCAGCATGGTGGTTGGACCATGAGCTTGACTGCTCAGCGTTGTTCGTACCTACTCAGACGAGCTCAAGATGGCGTTGCACAACGGGTACAAGGCGCTCGAGGACTAGCTGTGGGGTGTACGACCCTGGATACCCATGGCAGACCACATGGGATGCGCCCCTAGGGGTGGCCCAGCCCACAAGAAGAAGCCTTGCAGGGCACGACTCTGCTCGGCGCCTCCCGCAAGATATCGGGAAGATATCCTGAAGATACTACGAGATTTGTTAGGATACGTATGATCCCAAGATTTCTGTAATCAGTTATTACTTTCCGGTTATCTCTCAGATCTAACCGACTTGTAATGCTGCCTCCTAGACTATATAAGGTGGGCAAGGACCCCCTCTAAAATCATGGCATATCATACGATAGCTAATACAAACCAATAGACCACAGGAGTAGGGTATTATGTCATACTGATGGCCTGAACCTGTCTAACTCGTGTGTCTCTGTTGCCTTCTTATTCTTGATCTCGCGCTCCTCTACCGATCAATCTACCTTTGTGGGATACCCCTCGGAGGACTGCCGACGATATTCTGTCGACACCAATCTTCGCTCCTCACTTCCCTGCTTGTGCTCGCTCTTTTCTTCTCCTTACTACGCGACACGAGCACCTGCCATGGCCAAGCTCTAGAGCTCATGGCCACGTCACCGTTCTCGCTGCTGCTGCGTTCGGTCATAGGCCGAGCTGAGAACACCACCGTCTCCGCCTAGACTTCCTCCCTCCCTTGCTTGCGCTTGTCGCGGCTAATGCCGTCAGGAACCACCACATTACTGCCCCTGTCCGCCGCCGCCACTGCTGGCGTGCTCACCGTCGTGGCTTGCGCGCACAAGTGTCCATCGATCACTTCAAGCCAAGTCACGGCCACCCTAGGGTCCATGCGGGCTTAGAGCGTCCTCCTGGCCTGCCATCGTCGGCTACCACGCCCTACAGCGCTATCGCCATAACCCGCCGACCGCCTGCGCCCGCTGCCACGCGCGGCCATGCTCCTTCAGGCCATGGCTGGGTGGACCACTGCCACCCCATGCGCGGATGTGGTCTCCGCTACCCCCGAGCACCACCACCGCCGTCGTTGGCCACTAAGCTGCCGAAGATCGGCCCTGCCGTTGTCTACTCCTCTGCTCTGTTCCGTGAAGAAGGAGGACTCGTGCTCCTAATAGAAGCTTTTCCAGGGTTCCAGATGTAAATCCCTGACTCACACAAATAGTACTACTAGACTATAGGTTTATTCACAAAAAGCTCAGGGGCCTCGATGCAAAGTGTTTGTCGTTTATGGTTTTCCATTTTCTTTTTAGTATAAATCGGCTAAAACTTTGAAAATTCATAGGAAATTCTAGAAAAATCCTAAAAATGCCAAAATAGTTTTGTTACACTCCACATAACTAGATCTATGCATTAGATATATAATATCACATGTTTTAGCATAAAATTATTGCTGTATTTTCATATCTATATTTTCCTTGATAAATTAATAGAGGATGTTTGGGTAGTGCAAATGCAGTGAAATTTTTATGGTAAACTAGTATGGATGTGTGTGTGCTCTGGTAAAAATTTCATGTACAGTTGAGGCATAGTTCCTGAGTTATGCATTTATCATGTGTCACATGCTTTTATTGCCTTTAAATCTTAATTAACTGCTAGTAAGTAATCTACTTATCCAGAAATTATAAAATGTATGTGGTAGTTATGTTTAGTTAAGATGCATCAGGTATAAATTTTTCATGTCCAAAAGAAATGTTTGGTGCGCCTCCTTTTTATTCCTTGGTTGTAATTATTAAAGCTTTTATATATGTTAGGTGTTTGGATTAGGGTTAAATACGTTTGTCTATACTACTTGTTTTACATGATGTATAGGCAAAGTGTATTTAGTAAGTAGAAGTGTGCTTGGCATGTTATGATAAGCTTTCACTTGCATGTTTAAAATGCAAATGGTTGTTTTACTCACTTGTGTGATAATACTAACTCCCAAGTAAGTCGCTAGGAGAGGATGAGAGTCAAACCTCCAACGTTTAGTTACTCTTCTCCGTGATGATGTGTTGCTTGTCTTGTAGTGTTTGTAAATGTCTTGTTATGCTAGTTTGACTTAAGCATGCATTGCATTCATGCATATCATTTAGGAACAATGATGAATCGATGGATCAACTGAAGGATGTCGGCATCAAGTGGGAAGATGGTGTATTAGTGACCAGTCTAGAAGATGGAGATGGTCAGATGATGTCCCAAAGATGGAAGAATAATAACTTAGTAGAGTACAAGTTTATCCAGGCAAACCTCGGTGCATAACCCTTATTTTTCAAGCACTTACTATTATGTTGTTTGTGCATTAAGTTGCTGGAGTTGCTTGAAACCCACTCGCATAATATTCTATTCTATGAGTCCTACTGGTACGATAGGAATCGTTAGTATGCCATGCTATAGGGCTTACGGTAGAAGTCAAGTGATGGACGGTCACTCGTGAGAAATAGGTGATGGTCATATTGTTACTACTATCACATGAACTTGAGATGCTCGATAGCAATTGGAGACCAGGTGGGAAGTGGAAAATGGTTTTTCAGAATGGTTGGTGGGTGCCGCAGAGCCGGGCTCTGGGCACCCATTTTTCCCACCTATGTCGATTAAGGATCGTACCGTTAGTAGCGTTGTGGCAAGTTTGAAGGTACCAAACATATAACAGGGGCCTGAGTTATAGTTGACCGTGAAGCTAAGTACTATCTTACAACTAAGCTACGCAAAACGTTCACCGAAGTGTTTCTCTGGCCATTCTAGCGATTGTTTTTGGGACGTGGAATGTCCATGGTAAAACTTATGAGGGGGAACCCGTCGCTAGTTCATGGGGTGGGCCTCATAGGGTGGGTTCCCCAAGGGTGGTCAGGTCATTTTGGGCCTTAGATGTACAATGGTAACGGTAGCCTTGTACTTGCTCCTTTGAGAAGTACGGACGTGTGTTTGGGATTGCCCAACTGGATGTACATTGATTGCAATCGCCGCCCTCCTCGGATATGGATACCAGTTGTTCACTACCATCGTAGTTAATGCAACTAGAACATGGAGATGATGAGGCTTCGACCGGTTGATGAAAAATATTCTGATTGCTTACCACATGCTTGAAAGTAGTTCAGGTGCTTACCTACAATAGTTAAGTAATGAACTTGATGTGACTGCTAAAAGTTTGAATATAAGGATGTACTATTAGTAATGCTCCTCCGCAAAACAACTAAATAGCTAGCCAAATAGCCCCTACATATCCTTGATAGTCGAGAGACTACTCCCACCTAGTCGGGTTAGTCTTGCGGAGTACATTGTGTACTCAGGGGTTTTTCCCCTGTTGCAGATAACAGGTGAATGCTAGAGCTAAATATTGCAATGTGTGGATACCTCCTGGTGGGCTCAGCGAGGCTTCCTCTATCATCGCTATCATAGCATCTTATTCTTAAATCTCTACTTCTGATTCAATGTTCAAAATTATTACCTTCCACTACTTTTGTAAAATTACCTTTCTTTCGCTGTTTTATGAAAATTGTTTTGTAATAACTCCATTTTTTATAACATTACGATGTATGAAATGGTTAAAAATACTATGAGCTTTATTCACTTATTTATGGTCTTGATGAAAACATGGTTATTCGAGTTCTCCCTTCGGGTGGTCTCGACAGACTATCAGGTTTAACTTGGTCTCTTATGTACATAGTGTCAAATGGCTGATAGGTACACTTGGGATTAGGTTAAATTGGGTGGTTCTACCATAGATGGTATCGAAGCATAAATGAGTGATAAAGATTTGAATTCTATTTCTAAACTAAAACTTGACAACAATTCTTTTTGAATAAGCAAGGAGGTTTGCATGCGAAGTTATTTAAGTAGCCCTATTATTATGGTTATGTACCTAGGATAGATGGCACTTTGCTAACTTGGGATGGGCTGGAATGAAGTTTTTTGTAGGTACACTAACTTTCAAGCATAGTTCAATAGTAATCGACTAGTTATAGGGAGTGAACGATGTGCCAAATTTGAAAATGATTGTCCTATATGTTGGTAATAAAGTGAGGACGTATAGGCCGTGCATGCATGCATACCTTTCGGTGCATATGTGCTTGATGACCATGCAGTAAAAATCAATCCTCCTCATGTGTGGCCCCTTTTCTGCTGACTTCGATGGTGGTTGTGTGCCTATATCTTCTCTACAATCGCTTACTGCAAAAGCTGAACCCTAGACCCTTTCAATGTTGAGAATCAACTAGTTAGTCCCTAGAGTAGTAAGGTTAATCTCTAGCTATGTAATGACTTTTTGGTAGCTATGAATGTTTTGTCTCACCGAACCTTTTTGCCTCTAAAAACTTAACAATGTTTACATGCTTGCTTAACTAAAATTGTAGATTAAAAGTAGCACATCTTGCATCATGGTCTTTGCACTAAGAACCAATGTGTTGTGTTGCATGTGCATCGTCATGTTATATCGAGAGTCATGCATATCACAATTATGGCTGCACTCATGCATAGCAACATATCGCATTTGCAATTGGCATTGCACTGGCATCATGATCATATCATATTTTAATCCCATGCGCTGTTAGAAAGGATGGGTTACGGATTGGTATATGCTTATAGTTAGTGGGACGTGGTATGTGTGAGCGCAAGTTTCTTGAGTTGGTGCTTGGTGGTTGTTCTTCTTCCTTGCTTTTGTTGTTGTTCCTTTGTTCTTGGTGTCTCACTTTAGTGGTAGTGTTACCATGTCCGACCAACTATGGTGCTGCAACGAGATTAGTGGCCCTATGTGTATGGCCACCATGTAGTTGTGCCATTGGTTTCGTGGGGGTGCTGAGGAGGCTGGAAGTAGCCTTCCACCAATGTGAGTGCTAATTTGGTTTTCTATTGGGTTTTCCTGGTGCTCCTCCTTTTGTGTTGTGATTTGATGTGATAGGAGTAGAATGGCGTGACCCAAACAAATCGGGGGTAAATCACGAGTTTATGGGACGTTTATATGCATTGCAATTTGAGCATCATATCATGAACCATTGCATATATGCTCATTATGCATATGCACCAACTCATTATCATGCTACATATGCATCATACCATAAGCATAAGTCTTATACACCATGAAGATGCATCCGGTATGTCCTCATGTCATATGCACCATTGCACAACCATTTCATCCATTTATGGGGTCATTCCATATGTGCATTGCACCATTCCCTAAGGCATTGCATCATGGGTTGCATCAACATTCACCTGGCATAATGTTATGTATATGATGCATCATTGTGTTGTTAATATTAGCTTCTTTTCATGTAGGAGTCATGTAAACTAGAATGATTAATGAATATGAGCATCATGATACATCTTCCTTACCCATAGGAAGTCTTTCGTCCTGAATCTTGGGACAAGATTCTTTTAAGGGGGAAGGGTTGTAACACCACAGGTGTCACATACCTGTTTAAGTTTAAGGCTAAATAATACCTAATGAATAAGTTTTCCTATGCTTGGTAATGAACTCTTGCATGAGATGATAAGATACATGTTTGTTTGAATCACTTTGGTGAATAAAATTAATATGCATGTTGCTAAGATACCTTGCTATTTTGCTCAAACACCTCTAAATAATCTTGTGAACAAAAATTGTCTAGGGTTCATGTTGGAAAAATCTGAAGAAAATGTCTAAAAATACCAAAACCCTAACTGGATTTTAATTGCTTAATAGTTTTTGAGAGCTGGATAAATAATCATTTTTAATATACTTAAAATTTTGTTAATATGAAAACATAGTATAAGTCATGTACTTCGTGGTAGGGTGCTTTTTGTGCCTAGTTTTAACGTTTGATAGTTTAGTTAGTGCTCCGAAGCTTGAATAAAATGATGTTTCCTAGGTGACTTGGGAAGTTTCTAAGTGCTCAGTGTTTTCTCTGACACTGCAATGTTTAGCACTGTTTATCTCCTAATCTATGATTCTAATGGTCATGGTCCCTTAATATGAGTTGGAGATTGAGATGTTGGGAAAATATCTTATACAGGACATGGGGCTAAAATCTTGGCCGAATCCTCTCTACGGCACATCAAAGAGGGGCACTTGGCCCCTACCGTCACCCATGACCTACTCTAGCCATGTGCACGCACAGCGGCGTCATGCTCGTCACGCTGTGCCTCTACGCCCGCCCATGTCCCGCTGCTCCCCGCCTTGCCTTCTTCTATGCGTCCCCGATCTCCACTCCTCACTTCCCCGCTCATGCTCGCTCTTTTCTTCTCCTTGCCACGACACAGCACCCACCATGGCTGAGCTCTAGAGCTCACGGCCAAACACATAATAGGGGCCTGGGTTACTGTTGATCGTGAAGCTAAGTACTATCTTACAACTAAGGTGCGCAAAACGTTCATCAAAGTGTTTCTCTGACCATTCTAGGGGTTGTTTTGGGACAGGGAATGTCCATGGTAAAACTTATGAGGGGGAAACCCATCGCCGGTTCACGAGGTGGGCCTCATAGGGTGGGTTCCTCGGGGGTGGTCAGGTCATTTCGGGCCTTAGATGTATGATGGGAATGATAGCATTGTACTTGCTCCTTCGAGAAGTACGGGCGTGTGTTTGGGATTGCCCAGCTAGATGTACATCGATTGCAATCACCGCTATGGCAGAACTGTAACACCCCGGTGTTATGCCTGCATTTAGGCACTGCTAATCATACATATCGTGCATCATCAAGCATCCTAATCATACCTGCATAATCTTGCATA